>NC_138234.1:1952554-1997554 GCF_964197995.2 Scardinius erythrophthalmus | reverse complement strand
GTTCAAGCATGAAATGCTGAAACCCTATTGTAATTGTAAGGATTTGTAAAACGCATCGTGCAGGACAAACCGTAAGGCCTAGAGACTTGAAACCTGGCCAGATGGTAGGCCTCAATTTGGGGACAACCTATCAGAGTATGACCCCGATTGGCCCATAGGTGGCGCTACAGCAACCAAAAGTTCAAAATCGCTCATAACTCTTAGACCGTTTGTCCCAGGATCAAGTGTCTTATATCATTGGAATCCTTGGCTCGAGGCGGACAAAATGGCTATCTCCGATTTGGATGTTGGCAGGGAACATTTTCTGCTATGTCGAATTTTGTCCAAAACCTAATTTTGCGAACTAGTCCCTGGTTTTTAGCCCGATCGGAACCAGACCAGTCTAGGACAATTCTCTGGACTCTCTAGATTAATAATTATCAAAAAAAAAGTTGAACTTTTGCATTTGGATGGCTGTAATAGGGTAATTTATAAAATGGGCGTGGCAAAATACACTAAAAAGCCTATAAATCCTAAATAAAAACTCAGAACTTCACAAAAATTGGTGAGCATATGTAAAATAACATCATTAACAAGCATGCAAAATTTTACGGAGATCGGACGATAGTTGGCGCTGTAACTGTTAAAAAGCTTTAAAACCATGCTGCTTGCAGCTTTAATTCATATTGAAACTGTTGAAAATACACAACAAAGTAAGTTGATCCACATATCCACAACAGCCTCTGAACTCAATATCTTATTACAGGCACTGGACTAAAAATACATTCAATCAGCCATCGCTAAGAAATACCTCCTGAACGTTTTTGACGGCGATCAGCTGTACAATGGCTTGGTCCTGCTCGGTTTTCATTGACTGAGTAAAACAATTGAAAGTTTTTAAAAGATCCCCTGGGTTAACGTGTCAGCATTCGACAGAAGTTTGATGCTGTCGTGTGAGAACAAGCAATAGCCGGCATTTTTCCTCCTCCCGCGTGCCTCGTCTTCTTAATCTCCTCACGTAAATGATTAGATTTCGATGGCTTACGTTTCTTCCCTACGGCAGAATCCACCACAGGTTCATCAATGCCGTCAAAATGATTAATTTTTTTGTTTGTTTGTTGATCAAAAGGTACAAGGAAGGTAGGAAAAACTAGGATGCCGGGTGTATTCAAAGCGCCGCCATTACTGTTTACAATGCGTGGAATGGTGCGCTGTGATTGGTTGAGCGGATGTATCGCATTCTGCAGAGAAAGGAGACTGGCGTTTGTCGCGGTTTGGAAAGAAAGGGAGAAAACGTGACAGAATAACATGGCGGATATCGCATTTTACGTAAAATTTAAAATTGACTTTTCAATACCGACCCTATACAATACTGATTTTTGCGGGAACTCAATTTAAAAAAAAATGTCGTTTATCACGTTTTGGAAGCATCTTCATATGATCAGTGATGTTTTGTGACGGTATATAGCCACACTGTTCCAGCAAGTGAACGGCAACATCATGCTGTCTTCTAACACCGTGTCCTAACTACATGCGACTCGACGCCGCGACACGCGATAAAAGGTATCTTTTCCATGTTAATCAGAGTTTTTGTCCTAACCAGCCGCGACACGCGACATTTCTAATTTAGAAACGGTTTCTGTTTTTCTGCGACGTCAATCTCAGGTGCTGTTTATGTGCTTTATTTAATGTTAAAAGCGTGTCATGTGACTCTGAACATCATTTAGTGCTCCAGCTTTGAGGCTGTAAAAGCAACACTGGATAATTCACCTCAGATCTTCAAATTAAACAAATGGAAACAAGAACGTTAAAACTGTGAACAAACAAGTGTATTCTTTGACAAAGATTGTTTTAGTAACTCAGTAGCCTATGTATTTTTTAAATGGTGTAATATTTGTGAATTTGATTATGTAGCTGCTTATCCATTTACTTGCGAGTGCCGTCAAGATTACTCTCTACTAGTGCTGTGCACTCGCCGCGAGACTCCGCCCACACGCTGTTCTGATTGGCTGTGATTTTTTGATTGACGTTGTGGCGCACAGCACTAGTAGAGAGTAATCTTGAGTTGCATTCTATCCAATGTGACAATTAACGCAAGCAAGATTTTACAAACAAATTACATAAATCTTGAAGTTGCTGAACTCAATCCAGTGTTACAATTTACTCAAGAATAATTTTACAAACAGTGAGCCTCATGCGACTCAATTTGTGTGTAAACCTTCCGTCAGTCACTCGTAAATAGTGCTCACATAAGCATTTTACATTAAATATTACATACAAATTTTGCATATATCATTTTTGTGTGTGTGTGTGTGTGTGTATTTTGGGTAACACTTTATACTAACGTACAGTTGTAAGTCATTTATAAGTGGTTAGTTAACGATGAACTAATCATTTACAGAACATTCATAAATGATTAGCAAGTGATATACTACCATGTTATGTATGTTTTGGAAATTGTGTTACAAGTCATTTACAAGTGATTAGTAAATGATTAACTAATCATTTACAAAACATGACTGTACGTTTCATAAATGATGTTACATTTTTTTGTATGTTTTGCTCACATCAGGTGCACAGTGGTTAAAGACTCCATGTGTTTCAGAGAAGACAGCTGTCTATACCCTCACCAGTCAGCACTGTAGTACACACTACACTACAGAAGACAGCTGTCTATACCCTCACCAGTCAGCACTGTAGTACACACTACACTACAGAAGACAGCTGTCTATACCCTCACCAGTCAGCACTGTAGTACACACTACACTACAGAAGACAGCTGTCTATACCCTCACCAGTCAGCACTGTAGTACACACTACACTACAGAAGACAGCTGTCTATACCCTCACCAGTCAGCACTGTAGTACACACTACACTACAGAAGACAGCTGTCTATACCCTCACCAGTCAGCACTGTAGTACACACTACACTACACACTACAGAAGACAGCTGTCTATACCCTCACCAGTCAGCACTGTAGTACACACTACACTACAGAAGACAGCTGTCTATACCCTCACCAGTCAGCACTGTAGTACACACTACACTACAGAAGACAGCTGTCTATACCCTCACCAGTCAGCACTGTAGTACACACTACACTACAGAAGACAGCTGTCTATACCCTCACCAGTCAGCACTGTAGTACACACTACACTACAGAAGACAGCTGTCTATACCCTCACCAGTCAGCACTGTAGTACACACTACACTACAAAAGACAGCTGTCTATACCCTCACCAGTCAGCACTGTAGTACACACTACACTACAGAAGACAGCTGTCTATACCCTCACCAGTCAGCACTGTAGTACACACTACACTACAGAAGACAGCTGTCTATACCCTCACCAGTCAGCACTGTAGTACACACTACACTACAGAAGACAGCTGTCTATACCCTCACCAGTCAGCACTGTAGTACACACTACACTACAGAAGACAGCTGTCTATACCCTCACCAGTCAGCACTGTAGTACACACTACACTACAGAAGACAGCTGTCTATACCCTCACCAGTCAGCACTTACACTGCAGTAGAAATCAGTTATTCGGTTTCAAAGGAAGAGAAGAAATGTATATATTGTTGCATGAAATATGCAATTGATTCTGTTATGATTCATATCTTATATAAGCAGGCTTATATTAATTATAATCTTAACTTTGTGTAAAGGAAAAGTTTTTACTTTAACCATGTAATACCTTTATGTAAAAAAAAACACTGTAAAGAGTTTTTAGAAGAAACTGGTTCGTTAGAAAAGACATTGAGACTTGTTTTTATAAACGTTTATTAAGAAATTGTCATTAAGAAAGACACTGAAACTGTTATTTTATAGTTCTTTATTGCGAATATGGTTTATTAAGAAAAGACATTGCAATTGGGGATGTAAAGTCATTTATTGAGAAAATGGTTTATATAGAAAAAATATACCGCACTGAATGTTGTAAAGCATTTATCTATTATAGCAGAGTAAAGAGAAATTGAAAATGTATTAGAAAGTGCCAAAGAAAGAAGAAAAATGCAAAGGAGAACAAAGGAAAGAGTGCGTAAGGGGGTCTCCAGACCTGAGGACAGGTCAAGACTTCGGATTGGACAGATTGTCTGTGAAGGACTGAATCTGTGCGGAGGGCGTGTGTATGGACTATAGAAAGTATTGTCAGGAATGTCAAAAGGTAGACACGGATTCAACGGGACCACCAGTCCGCCTCTCCGGTGTCAGAAGTCTCTTGCCATGGGCCTCCTGCAGTCAAAGTTCGTAAACTGCTTGTTTTTGATTTGATTTGATTTTCTATATTAGTAATTTTGTATGTGAACTATTTAACCTAAATTTAATAAAAACTACTTATATTTGATATAAAAAGAACCAGCCTGCCATAGTCTCTGCTTTATGAAAAATGAGCTGAACTTAACCACGGAGAAGTCTTCCGACTAAATTGTAAGTATGGAAATTTAAGCACTTATTGTTTAGAACGGATTCGACTTTCTTTACCTAACCTGAGAAAAATCTAAATAAGGTAGAAGGTGTCTTTGATTAAGAACCACGTAGGGGGTTAAATTAGGCACCACAAAACAATATCTATATCTATATATTATTATGTATGAATGAATGATGTATAATATAACTATATTTCTTGTCAATTAATGATCTTTTGTCATTTTGTTGCTAACACCTTATGTCCTAAGCACCTTGTGAAACTATTAATTGGGTTTATATAATCCCTCTATATTTGTGACAATCTTGCAACTGATCACACAGACTTCAACATTCAGCCTGCAGAACACAACAATGCTAACTATTATATTTTATTTCAAGTAAATTAACAAGTACTCTTTACAGTTCTTTTTTAGTTACTAGAACTCTTGTGTAAAAGTGAACTATACTAAGCATTTGTCAGTACCACATACTATTACTATTCTTATTTCACTTTACTTGTTTTTTTTTTTAAGGCAATCGGTTTGCATGCTTTTTTTAGATTTTACAATGTGTTATAGATGTGTAAACGCAGGAATAAATCATTTACAACACTTTCTGAATCCCCTAATCTAAAGTGTAAACTATTCATCACTTGTAAATGTTTTACACTTACCTGTTACAAATGATCTGTACATGTATTCAAGGCATTTACAACACTTTCTGCACCCTCTAATTGCTACATACATGCATACAAAAAAAAAAACATTATTTAATAAGCATTTATGAAATGCATATATTAGTTTATTGTTTTATTAGGATCCCCATTAGCGGCCCATTTAATGGCAGCTAGTCTTCCTGGGGTCCTCTTTAAAATATTCACAACATAAAATTACACAAAGCAATAACAACACAAATTACAATCAAGAGAATTCAAACATTGCAATTACATTCAAAATATTACCAAGTGAAAGAACATGACAATACTGTCCTCTTAAATTTGTATTTGTTCTGAATTCTACGTGATGAAACAGAGAGTCGATTCCAAATAGATATTGCTCTGTAAAGTGATGTGCGTTTCAGAAAATTTGTCCTGGGAAGCGGAAGTTTTATGCCACCCCCTAGTAGTGCCTGCCTGGTGGCATGTAGGTGTCCACTTCCTACAAAGACAAGCTGTCAGAGAGAAACTGTGGCTGTTTCATAAATACTGCATTCCACAATATTAAAGTTAATCATAGTTTGATTTTATCGTCAACTGTGAGCCAAGAAAGGCGTGTATGCATCAGGGCCACGTTAGTCTTAAGAGAGCACTGGAGGACAGTCCTCGCTGCCCTACTTTGTGCCACTTGAAGCTTACGTAGATCTTTTTGTGATGCAGATGACCATATAATTGGACAGTTTTCTAAATAACACAGAACAAGAGACTGGACAACCTGTCTAGCAATGGACATTGGAATATATGACAATCTAGTTTAAAACTAGATTAAAGACGCATCTCTTCAGCCAGGCATTCATATAATATTTTAATCTTGCAGTTAAATCCGGTCTCTACTTCATAAACGCCAGAGGAGAACTGGCCCCCGACTGAGCCCGGGTTCTCCCAAGGTTTTTTTTTCTCCATTAGGTCACCTGATGGAGTTTTTCGGTTCCTTGCCACTGTTGCCTTTGGCTTGCTCAGTTGGGGATGCTTAATTTGATTAATCGATTCAACAGTGCTATTGATCTGCATTACCAAACGTGGATGTTTTACACCAGAAACAAACACTGATGTACTATTTTATTTAATACTGTGAAGCTGCTTTGATACAATCTGTATTGTGAAAAGCGCTATATAAATAAAGTTGACTTGACTTGACTTGACTTGACGTACATTTTCTGGACATTGCAATACCATTCCCCATTTTAGCTATCATTCCATCAATATGAGCTGACCAAGACAAGTAAGAATCCAAGGCGACGCCCAGTAACCTGGCTTGCATCACTTGTCTTAGCTGCAGCCCATTGACTGACAAGTTCAGAGAGGGCTCGGTGATTAGTTTTGATCTTTTCCAGAATATCATAGATGTTGATTTGTCTACATTTAAAACTAGTTTGTTATCTTTTACCCACTTGCTTATATTCTGCAAGTCATGATTTAATAGATTTGAAACATCATGAGGAGTTTTTGCAGAACAGTACAGTGTGGAATCATCTGCATACATGACAACAGTTGAATGTTGCACAATAAAAGGTAAATCATTTGTAAAGATCGAGTATAGCAAAGGCCCAAGGCAGCTACCCTGGGGCACACCACAATGTACTGTCTTAGTAGATGAATATTGACCATTAAAGAACACCCGCTGCGTCCTATTGGATAGGTAACTCCCCATCCACGACAGAGACGAAGGTGTAAAACCATAGCATTCTAATTTTTGAAGCAGTATTTTGTGATCTATCAGGTCAAACGCTGCACTGAAGTCCAACATCACTGCTCCTACTAATCTGTTTGCATCGATTTCTTCTAACCAATTGTCGGTCATATGAGTTAAAGCAGTACATGTGGAGTGACCCTCTCGATATGCATGCTGGTACTTGGTGATCAGCCTATTAGAAAAAAAATATTTATAAACTTGTTCAAAAGCAATCTTTTCCATGACTTTGCTGAGTAAAGGTAATAGACTGATAGGTCGGCTATTCTGTCCTGTAAATGTGGCTCTTTTATTTTTAGGCAGTGGTATGATTTTAGCCTCCTTCCATTTCTCTGGAAATATGCCCTGCAACAAACTTAAGTTGACCAAATGAGCAATGGGAAAGGACAGCGCTTCAGCTGCCACCCTGATAAGCCTGGAGTCCAAGTGGTCCATGCCTGATGCCTTTCCATCAGGAAGAGCTGCAAGAATTTTCCCAACAGAGCCTCTGTCAACTTGACTGAATGAGAAAGTGACAGAATGGTTCTTCGCACTCATTATCTTACTTAATATTGCATCATAAGATGCTGAGATATTTGGACACATACCAGATCGAACTTTCTCTACCTTACTAATAAAATAACTGTTGAAATAATTAGCAATTCCCTCTGGATCTGTAATGAACACTCCATCATTTTCAACATACAGTATGAAGCAGCTGAGTGCTTACTCCTGCCCATTATTTGATTTAAAGTGTTCCATAGTTTTTTACCATCATTTTTTGCTTCATTAATCTTTTCTTGGAAGTACTCTTTTTTCTTCTTTCTATTCATTTTGACTACTTTATTTCTAAGAGTTCGGTATTGTTTTTGATCAGCTAGTTCGCAAGAAATATATGCTTTTGTTTAAGCGTTATCTCTAGACAGCATTACATTTTTAAGATTTTAATTCCAACCAAGGGGCACTTTTATTTCTCACAGCTCTTTTTCTGAGAGGAGCATGCTTGTCGACTATTTTCATTAGTATGTCCATAAACCTATTAAGGGCTGAGTCAGGGTCACGATCTTCACACACTTCTGACCAGTCCACACCTTGGATTTCACCCACATACTGCTCTTGGTTGAAATATCTATAAGTTCTTTTATGAATTATTTTACAGCCACCTTTAGGCAATTTAGTTTTCCTTGTGACTCCTATGATATTATGGACACTACAACCAATGGGCACAGAGACTGCTTTGGAGCATTGTTCAAAAGCGTTTGTAAATATATGATCTATACATGTTGCAGATAACACCAGTGTACTGGTAGCAACCCTAGTTGGGTTGAGTGACAGCCAGTCAATGTTAAGATCACCTAAAATAAATATCTCTCTGTTTTGATCACAAACAGCATCAAACATTTCACATATGTCATCCAAATATTGAGTATTGGCACTGGGAGGTCTGTATACACACCCAACTAAGATAGGCTTTATGTGTGGTATATGAACTTGTACCCATAATGCTTCAATATTCTGCCATATGAAGTCCTTTCGAACATTAACTGGGATGTTATCCTTAGCATAGAATGCAACACCATCACCATGTCTATTTCTGTCCCTCCTAAATAATCTATAGCCGTCTATCTTCACATCAGCATCCGTGAAGCTAGAATCTAAGTGTGTTTCAGACAAAGCTAGGATTTCAATACTATTGGACTGCAAAATCTGATATATGTCATTAGTTTTGTATCTCAAATTGCAGATATTCAAGTGCGCTATTGTAATACTCTTAATTGGAAAAGCTGAATGACACAAGTCAATAGCCATGATCTAAATTACAAGTAAAAACACACAAAAATACAAATAAACAAAACAAAATAAATGTTTACATACTTCTAACTAGGCTCCTCCACTCTTGGATTTTATGACCAGTTTATCATATTTCAGAGTAGCTATTTGTCCTCTTTCCCGGGCAGCTCGCAGCTTGGGTAGCAGTTCTTTTCTTTTCTTCATTACAGCCTCAGAGAAGTCCTCATTTATGTAGATGCGTGTGCCTTTTAATTTCTTTGCAGAGGATAAAATGGTCTGCTTGTCCTTGAATCGCATGAGTTTGACGATTGTCTGTCTGGGTCTTTCACCCTCCTGATGCTGGCCAATCCTGTGGGCCCGTTCAATTTCAATTTTGTTGTCATTTAGACCCATTTTGCTGACCAACATGTCCTTGATTTTCTTCTTAGAAACATCCCAGCTCTCTCCTCTTTCCTCAGGAATGCCATCCACTATAAGGTTGCTTCTTCGTGACTGGTTCTCAATAAAATCCAGCTTTGTAGCCATCTTGTCCAGCTCCTCCTTTGATTTAAGTATTTCCGTTTCAAGCTTCTTCAACTTATTCATTTCCTCTTGTGCTTTAGCCATTTTGTCAACTTTGTCTTGAGTAAATCTTGAGTAAATTCCAGGCTGATTTTGATTCCTTGAACATCCTTAAATACATCATCTAAGCGTTTGTTGGTGCCATCAATTATGAGCTGCACAAAAGATTTAAAGTTGTCCTGTTGTTGTTGTAACATGTCTTTGTAAAAATCTTTTTGCTGCTCAAGCGTCTGAGTGAAGAGGCTCATGGTCACCAGTGACTCATCCTCTGGTGGTATAGCCTTTGGTTGTCTGGGAGGCATGTTGTTTCTTACCCTGTGCGTCCACCTGGGCCCTGGGTGTAAAACCAAGAAAGTCCTGGGTAGCTCAAAGGCTTCGGCCTACTCCAGACCTCACTCCAAACAAACAAGATTTTGAGGATATTCCAGCAATATCTTCACTCAATAATGTGGAACAGGTTGGGTTAGAGGCTCCCTGACACGGGTACCAGGAGCAAGATGAAGAAAAAAAGAGGATTTGGGTGATATTTGATAGATTAAAAACAGTCCATCTCCACACATTGCCACAGTTAATCATTTACTAATCAATTGTAAATGACTTACAACTGAATCTACAAAACTAGATTTGTTTTTATATCTTTGAGAATTTTTTTTATTAAATAACATTTGAAAAATCTGCATAAACTGAACACCAAAGAACAATATTAACTATTGAGCGGTGGTGACGCGTTCATGTACCATGTAAGGGACCTAAAGCGCACCTAAAAGCTGTCACAAAGAACCGGCAAAAGTAATGATTATGAATGTCAAATACAGCAAGGAGACATTTAATTTTTTTATTAATAAACAAGTGTTTTCTGTGTCAAAGATGAAGTTGACGATGCTGATTCGCGATCTTCGCAGTAGTGAACGCGCCAGAGAGAAATGCACATTTCATACGGATTACATAAGCAGAGAGTAGTCTGTTTTCTTAAATTTTGAATTGTTTTGTTTAAAAGTAGACATTTCAAGCTTTCTATAGATATATTTCTCAGGTCTGTGAGGCAAGAAACTTATATTTCGGTTCATTTTTTGAGACGAGCTCCAGTTCACGCGCTGGCGCCTCTGTGTCCTGATTATATTGTATGCTATATATTATACTTCTTATTTATTAAATCCAGGCAACTGGTTGATGAAACATTGATTAAAATTAAGATACAATTAATGCAAAATGAAATTCACTTTAAAGAAAGACTTTCTACAAAAACAAACTTAATGAAGTGCCTTTTACGAGTCCATCAAACAACTTAGGTGAGTAGGATCAGTCAACAAGCACAGTAAGTCATGTCATCTTCTCCTCTTATTGTTACTTGCACCTCATGCAACAGGTTTAGCATATCCTTCACCGTCAGCACAGGATTTACATGTGATTAATGCAGGGAGATAGTAAAGCTGACGGGGAAGATTTCAGAGCTAGAGACACGCATCCAAGCTTTAATCGAGGATAGTAAGAGTGCAAGGGCTTTAGATACTGCTTTGGATGCGACTAGCTTAGTGAGCTCTGTACACTGTTTGGTTCTGGCTGAAGTAGAGCCCGTGCAGCAGGAAAACTGGGTGACGGTGAGACGCTGTAGTCGCGGGACAAAACACCGCTCTTCCTTTCCGATAACAACAACAAACAGATTCTCCTCACTCCATAGTTCCATGACTTAAACCATAGTCACATGTTTGCCGGGAGCCAGAGCGCCTGACATCAAAGCAAATTTAAAAGTGCTGGCTAATGCTAATCGTAAATTCTCTAAGATTATTATTCACGTCTGCACTAATGATGTTCGACTCCGCCAGTCGGAGATCACCAAAATTAATATTAAAGAGGTGTGTGAACTTGCAAGTATGATGTCAAACACTGTAATTTGCTCTGGCCCCCTTCCTGTCCGCAGGAGTGATGAGATAGTTAGTAGATTGTCCTCACTCAATGGCTGGTTGTATAAGTGGTATCTGCAAAATAATATAGAATTCATAGAAAAGTTTTTGGGGCAGACCTGACCTGTTTAAAATAGATGGTATTTATCTCTTATGGGATGGTGCTGCTCTTCTCTCTAGTAATCTGGGGCTCAGGTCAGGAAGCAGACAGACTGGTATCTGGTTTAGACAGGCTAAACCAGATAAGGTCAGATAAATCCCATCACATAGAGCCTCTTTCACCTAGCTATCATCACATAGAGACTGTGTCTGTTCCCCGAATTTGGAAATCCAAAAAACGCTTCAACCCATCTAGGGTTAAAAATTGAACTGATGTTCAACAAATAAAAAACAGCTATAATACAGATGAGCAAATGATAAAGCTTGGGTTGCTGAATATTCGATCCCTTACTCCAAAAGCACTTATTGTTAATGATATGATTTCAGATAATAACCTAGATGTGTTGTGTTTGACAGAAACCTGGCTAAAACCAAACGATTACATTACTTTAAATGAGTTCACCCCGCAAGATTACTGTTATAAACATGAGCCTCGTCTGAAACGCAAAGGGGGAGGAGTTGCTGTAATTTATAGTAATATTTTCAAAATCACTAAGAAATCTAGTGTTAAATATACTTCTTTTGAAGTGTTGGTGCTTAATGTAAAAATATATAGTATAAATGACAAATCATGTTTGAGATTTGTGCTGGCTACTGTATACAGGCCACCAGGGCACCATATAGACTTTATCAAAGAATTGGCTGCAGATAAAGTACTAATTGTTGAAAAGAGAGCTCGATTGCATACAGAGAGGCTTTAAAAGCTGCTAGATCTGCTTATTTTTAAACCCTATTAGAAGAAAATAAACATAATCCTAGGTATTTATTTGAAACGGTGGCTAAACTAACGAAAAAGAAAGCTTCAACTCCAGAAGTTTCCAAGCAGCACAGCAGTAATAACTTTATGAACTTCTTCACTTAAGATTGATAATATCAGGGAGTAAATTATAACTATGCAACCGTCTACTACAGTATCGCATCAGGCAGTGCATTGTAGTCTCCCTGAGGAAAAATTTGATTCGTTTATTACTATAGGAGAGGAAGAATTTACTAAACTCATTAAATCATCTAAACCGACAACATGTATGTTAGACCCTATACTGACTAAGCTACTGAAAGAGATGTTTCCAGAGGTCACAGATCCTCTTCTTAATATCATTCATTCATCTTTGTCATTAGGATACGCACCACAAACCTTCAAGCTGGCTATGATTAAACCGCTTGTTAAAAAAACGCAACTTGATCCTACAGAATTAGTCAATTACAGGCCGATCTCGAATCTGCCCTTTCTGTCAAAGATATTAGAAAAGGCAGTATCTTCACAACTGTGTTCCTTTCTAGAAAGAAATGATATCTGCGAGGATTTCCAGTCAGGATTTAGACCGTACCATAGTACCGAAACAGCTCTCGTTAGAGTCACAAATGATTTGCTCTTATCATCCGATCGTGGTTGTGTCTCTCTATTAGTGTTTCTCGATCTCAGTGCTGCATTTGACACTATCGACCACAACAATTTTTTAAATAGACTCAAATTATGTTGTCATTAGTGGAATTGCACTAGCATGGTTTAAATCACACTTATCTGACCGTTATCAGTTTGTAGCAGTAAATGAAGAGATGTCTTCTCGATCACAAGTTCAGTATGGCGTACCACAAGGCTCAGTACTAGGACCGCTGCTGTTCACTCTGTACATGCTACCCTTAGGAGATATCATTAGGAAACATGGCATTAGTTTTCACTGTTATGCCGATGATACTCAGCTCTATATTTCTTCACAATCTAACGAAACTTACCAATTCACAAAATTAACGGAATGCATAGCTGATATAAAAAATTGGATGACTAGTAATTTCCTACTACTAAATTCAGAAAAAACAGAGATTCTAATTATTGGACAAAAAACTTCCTCATGTAATAATCTAGAATACTGTCTAACACTTGATGGCTGCTCTGTTAAGTCTTCGTCGTCGGTTAGGAACCTGGGTGTGTAGGTGTGTGTGTGTGTGTGTGTGTGTGTGTGTGTGCTCTTTGATACCAATCTTTCATTTGAAAGTCACGTGTCTAGAATCTGTAAAAACGCATTTTTCCATCTTAAAAATATATCTAAATTACGTCATATGCTCTCAGTGACAAATGCGGAACAATTAGTTCATGCGTTCATGACCTCAAGGCTAGATTATTGTAATGCTCTACTGGGTGGTTGCCCTGCACGCTTAATAAACAAACTACAGCTGGTTCAAAACGCAGCAGCTCGAGTTCTTACCAGAACCAGGAAGTATGACCATATTAGCCCAGTTCTGTCATCACTGCATTGGCTCCCTATTAAACATCATATAAATTTTAAAATATTGCTGATTACTTACAAAGCACTAAATGGTTTAGCTCCACAGTACTTGAGCGAGCTCTTAACGCATTATAGTCCGTCACGTCTATTGCGATCTCAAAATTCCGGCCAGTTGATAATACCTAGAATATCTAAATCGACTGCTGGCGGTAGATCCTTCTCCTATTTAGCACCAAAACTTTGGAACAGTCTTCCTAACATTGTCCGGGAAGCAGACACACTCTGTCAGTTCAAAGCCAGACTAAAGACACATCTCTCTAATATACACATAGCACATTATAGACTTCTATAATTCAATGTTAGGCTGCATAGATTAGGTCAGCCGGAACCGGGAATACTTCCCATAAATCCTGATGTACTCGTTACATCATAAGAAGAATACTGTGATCCCCAGATCCCCTTTTATTTCTACACTTTATTTCCCCATTTTTGGACATTTTTTGTTTATTTAATAAATACCTCACAACTATGTTCCTTTTCAGAAAGAAATGATATCTGTGATGATTATCAGTCAGGATTTAGACCGTACCATAGTACCGAGACAGCTCTCGTTAGAGTCACAGATGATCTGCTCTTATCATCCGATCGTGGTTGTGTCTCTCTATTAGTGTTACTCGATCTTAGTGCTGCATTTGACACCATCGACCACAACATTCTTTTAAATAGACTCGAAAATTATGTTGGCATTAGTGGAATTGCATTAGCATGGGTTAAATCACACTTATCTGACCGATATCAGTTTGTAGCAGTAAGTGAAGAGATGTCTCATCGATCACAAGTTCAGTATGGCGTACCACAAGGCTCAGTACTAGGACCGCTGCTGTTCACTCTGTACATGCTACCATTAGGAGATATCATTAGGAAACATGGCATTAATGGTAATATTAATTTGCAGGAATCTTACACTGGTTCACACTAGGCTTCTGTACTGTACATGTCTGATTCATGCTGTGTTTGGGACAAAGCTTTTAATGAAGAGCATTTGGTTTTTATAATTAGACTCTCTAAGTATATCAAGTTTTGGATTTAGATTTATCGGCCAATATATCGATATGAATCTTACCCACTTATCCTCCTTCCTCAGCTCCAGTGGGCGTCCCTCAGGCAGAGAGCATCATGGGGCCGCTGGGGTGATGATCCTCCTGACACACAAGACACAAGAGCATAATCAGGCATGAGGAAATCAGAAACACGTTCACAGCATTTAAAGCAACACTAAGGAACTTTTCCTCTGCGGTCCCCCTTCAGGTTGGATGTGGAATTGTCCATTACCGCTGTCGTAAATAATTCCGCCGCCCGCAGCCGACTGTCGCACGCTCGCTGTTTATCCAGCGCCGGCTTTGGAATGAGCGATGTCCACGGACAAGTTAGAGGATGATGCATGATTTCATTAAAGTATTGCGACATCAGAACCGAAGAAAAACTAAATAATGACTATTGTTACACTTGACGTAAAGCAAGTCAGATTTGTAGTTTTCCTATGTCTCATTCGAACTACAGAAATGTGACCCGGGATTGATGCCGGGTTGGGGACCGAGTAACATTGCCGTGTTCAGTCCCGTGAACAAAAGCCGTAATAATGCCGTGTCGTAGTGACGACGCTGAAGCCAGGATCGTTCGCCGGGGCTATAGTGCGGTTATAGCAGATATAGGGACGCAAAGCGAATCCAGAAGTGCCGTTCACCCTGTTACGACTTGATAACCACTGATGCGATTTTGGAAACATTATTTTAAAGGGACTATATGTAGCTTTTTAGGTATTTTATTATCTAAAATCAATATTTCTATTCATAAATATGCCCTCAATGATGTACAAATACCTCTGCCAATGATCAGACTAATCCTCGTAAACGAAGAATTTATTATCTTTATATACATGGGACGGGTAGGTCCACGGAGGCTTCCATGTAGTTCCGCCATCTTGAAAAACTACAATAGCAGAGAGGGACAAAAAGTACTAGGCCAACGCGTTTCCACAACGCGTTTCGTTCAGAACCAGCGTCACGTGACTGAAGCCAGTAGAAGCGGAGGCACAGAGCAGTGAGAGGCGCTTGTCACTGCCCCGGCAAGTTTAAAATCCTGCACGGAACGGTTATTTATACACCGTTCATTCATACATACATATGAGTCACAGGATAAGGAGTCCTCGTCGTCGAAAAAGTCCAAAATAGACCGTAAACGTGACCGGAGATTACAAAAACAAGGGTTAATGTCAGGATAGCTAATGCAGGAGAAAGCTTTCAAAAGAGACGCTGAAGTTGCCTGCTTTCTTCTCGACAGGTAAGTCAATGTTACGGTCTTAATTACAAGCTTTTTTTCATTGCTTGGTTGTGAACTTTATTATATAGACAGAAGAACATTTATAGTAAAAGTTAAACAGGCTCTTTGATGAATAGCAGCTATTGAGTAAAGTAACGTTAGAGAAGGCTCTGATGATGATGATGATATCTAACAATGCACGTACTTCAAAAAATATAACGAGTAAAGGCGGCATTACAACTAATTACCATAGTTCATGTTTTTCACAGTCAGTAATTCATACTGTAACATTCTTTTTTTCGTTGTTTCAAGTTTCAGTTTGTTTTAAATAACAAACCTGTTCACCCGAAGGAAAACTCAAAGTGCTATTATAAGACATCCTGTCATAGCTTTTTGGTACATAACGGCTACCGTAGATGCAACGCGCATTTGAAAAAGTGAGGCGCTGGAGAGCATTATTCGTTTGAATGCAAAATACAGTTTCACCACTAGATGGGAGAAATTCCTACACACAGTCCCTTTAAGGTAAAAAATGTTCCTTAGTGTTGCTTTAAAGACAATCTAAAACTGAATAACATCATATTTTTGTTCAATCTTTTACTATCCCCCATGTTAATACAGATGCTGAAATGAATGTGTCCCGCTGAGTGTGAAGCAGGTCTCAGTGTGTTAACTTGTGTTGGTGACAGTGTGAACTTACCCACTTATCCTCCCTCCTCAGCTCCAGTGGGCGTCCCTCAGGCAGAGAGCATCCGCTGGGGTGACGATCCTCCTGACACAGTTTTTAAAGATATTCTGATATTCAGTTTTTCTGATCGGTTATTAGCAATTATTACTGGTGCTCAATTATTGATAATGGTTCTTATTATTATCAATGTTAAAATAGTGTTTTTGCTGCTTCATATTTGTGAGGACACAGTGATCCTGTTACTAGGATTCTTTGATGAACAGAAAGTTCATGTTTTTGAAATGTGAAATGTGTTTGTCATTTTTGCTGATTAAAATGGTCACTTCCCCTAAACTTCTGAATGAGTTTATCACAGTTTCCACTGTGAAGCGGCACAACTGTTTTCAACACTGATAATAATCACAGAGGTTTATTGAGCAGCGAATCAGCAGATTAGAATGATTTATGAAGGGTCATGTGACACTGAAAATCCGGCTTTGCAAAACACAAAACAGTTCTTATGAATAATATCATAATATTACAGTTTTACTAAATTTTTGCATCAAGTCAATGAACAGACTTTCAAAAACTATACAAAATATGAATTACTCCAAGCTTTTGACGGATATAATGTTCAGAGCAGGACAGAGGAGGTCCATCTATAGGCTAAACTGTGACTTCACATGTACCTTGAGCAGATCGTCCGTCAGCGGCGGGTCAGCAGAGGGGCGTGTGGAGGACCGTCCTCAAGGTCTTCAGCACCACCTGACCTGGTGCGGGACACAAACCTCACACGTTAGCATTAAAAATACATTAGTTTTACACATACCTCAAGCAGATCTTCTCCTCACGGCTCGTCAGCACGTCTTCTCCGGGCGGCGTCAGAAATTGTTTTGTTTATAGTGTTCACCGCGGTAAACGTGCGCTGGAGTCACGTTTGTCATCGTGAACATCTGTAGCGGCTGCGCTTTAAGGGAGTTGTCTAGGGGACGTGCGTGTCTGGGTGTAGTGATGAGCGAGAGCAGGTTACTGTGGTCCCGCAGTGGGGCTCCACTTGCTGGGGTTGTAGGGCTCCAGGTCGTTGAGTTTGTGCCGGTGGTCCGTGTCCCAGGAGAACTTGAAGCCACAGGCGGGCTTTTGGGCCGTGGAGAAGGGCCTCAGCGAGTTCTGCGAGTTTAGGTCGTCCAGAGGGTCCAGGGGGTTCAAGGGGCTTTGGGGGTTCAGAGGATTCAGGGGCCTCTGGGGGTTCAGGGGTTTCAGGGGGTTCAGGGGTTTCAGGGGGTTCAGGGGCCTCTGGGGGTTCAGGGGTTTCAGGGGGTTCAGGGGCCTCTGGGGGTTCAGGGGTTTCAGGGGGTTCAGGGGCCTCTGGGGGTTCAGGGGGTTCAGGGGGTTCAGGGGCCTCTGGGGGTTCAGGGGCCTCTGGGGTTTCAGGGGCTTCTGGGGTTTCAGGGGCCTCTGGGGGTTCAGGTTCCCACTGCTGATCGGAGTTTGGGGTCCGACTTGCTCCAGGGATCTGATCATGAAGATCATCTCCCGCATCTCCACCAGAGCCTGAACACATGAGGGATTATTAACATGGTTTGAGATTAACTTTTTCACTCACTGGCATATTTAGCTACTACATTTTTTAAATTACCGACTATTCAGAACTTCTACAAGCCAAAAAAAAAAAGAAGAAGAAAAAGAAAATAAATAAACCAGATTATCTATGTAACATCTTATTTTTATATATATATATACTGTATGTGTGTGTGAAAAGTTCAGATGCAAAAGCCTCGAAGTAATTTTCTTCTAAAATTATAATTTTTATCAAGCTTGTATGTTTATGTTCAGTTATTTCACTTTAATGGCAATTAAAATTACCTATTATTTGTCATGAAAGTATATACATATATAACATTTGGATTTCATACATTCATTTTTTTTATTCAAACACAATCCTGTCATCCAGCATCTCCTCGTTCCTCGTTTCATCCTCATAAATGTGTTACAGATTAATACAGGACAGAGAACATCAGAAATAGGATGTTGTTTCTGTTCACCAAATGTGTTTTAATCTTCGCTGTTGCTTCAGTGTAAAGGAACAAGCGCTGTTATTTGTTGTGTAGTGACGTGTGTGTTCAAGTGAGCAGATATGAGCAGATTCTGAGCAAATACACTGTATTTAATATATCATAAAATCTGCTAAATCTGCACAGATTTGTTTTACACGAACTTCCCCAGCAAAGCGAGTAAACATGATCACTAATACGCAAAACTGGCTCGTGATTTGACAGTGTTTCCCGCCACAGTTCACTTCAAAACCTGGTTATTAACGCACAGTAATATCAGAGTGACTGGTGTGTGTTACCTGAGTGTCTTTTTGTCGTTTGCCCGTGTGTGTGTCCATGATCTCCGCTTCAATGTCTTCAATGTGTGTGAGTGAGTCTGAGCGAGTGTGTGTTTCTGCAGTCCAGTGTCAGTTACTATGACGTCATCATCACAGCGTCAGTCCTTATGGCGTCACAACCTCAGAGACATTCTAGAATCGTCATCGCTATGCCGCGGAAATGACCATTTAAATAAGTAAACAAATAGGCTATAAAACCTTATTATATATTCATATACATATATGCAGACTTCCTGGTATTCACTGCCACTTTTAAACATTAATGTGAAAGCTCGATGAAATATCATTTAATGAATTTAACGAAGTTAACCCTCTAATATTTCAGAAGTTGTGAATACATTGAGGATTCTCACCCGAACTCGACGCCATTTTAACAGCAAAACCTCAAATCAGAGAGAGCTGAGCTGGTCACACAGAAGGCGGGAAAACTGAGGGATTGTAATAGGCTATTTGAGCAGGCCCGGTTCTACGGGGGTGCTTGAGGGTGCTAAGCACCCTCAAATAAAAGTGAAAGCACCCTCAGATGAAAAATTATTAATAGCACACATAAACGAGATTTTGCCGAAAATAAAACACAGACGGATTTCACACTCTTGCCTATAGGATAGCCTACACAAAATAAATAAATTAATAAAATTAAACAAATATATATATATTAAATAAATTATTTCGTTATGCTTTCATGTTTAATGCATTGTAGTTGTCCTTTCGTGATCGCGATAGGCAAAAGGTGAAGCTGTCTCTTTAATTGCCCACTTTGCTTGCGTGCGTGCTTCCCGCTCAGAAATTTTGTTAGCTGACTTTCTGAGACGGGGCTTTAGGTAACGTAAAAATAAGTGTCCATTTTTAATCATCATGGACATAAGAAAATGTCTCAAGAACGCACAAAACACAGAAGTTTAGCCCGAACCTCGCGTCATTTTAATGACGTTTCTCCAACATAATGTTCTCCAACATAAATGCTTTCAAGTCTGGATTCGCAAGCCGTTTGAAGGAAGGTTACAGTACTGAATATATTTGGATTAGCTTCTTCCTCCTCCTCCGAATCACAACCTGTAAGTATTATTATTAATAATTGTAGCATGCTCAATAAGTATTTTGTGTAACGTTATGTGTGTTGTGTAACGTTAAGCTAGCGCAGCTTCTTGGTCTTTTGCTGTCAATTGTTTTGAACTGCTTGTCGTTGTTATTGGAGTTGTCATAAAGAATATAGCAGCAATACCTTGGTGTAATAACGTTACTGCAGCAGTGCTTTATCAATATGTTTATGCATAACGCTAACAATGAATGACTGATTGGGTGTTGATGTGTTGTCATGGTTGTCATATTGTACAGACCCGGCAGTCAGCGCTAGTGCATTATGGGTAATTGTTTGTTGGGAGTTGATTTATGCGTTATTACAGCAATATGGTTGGGGTTTGTGTTAGTAAAGTTACGTGTGTTTATGTTCAAGTTAGGTTGGATGTTCTTGGTACATTTTCTGCCTTGTTATGTAAAAATGTGTCTCTCACCGTCATGGAGAGAGACGTGTGTAAGGCAGTGACTTTTGGCCATTCTAGAAGTGTTTAATTGAAGTTGAAGCCAGCTGTTACAACAAGGGTATCACCACAGTATAAGTAGGTTATATGTGGCATGATTTGCAAAGTGAAGATTGCTGCTTGTTTACATGCTATTCTATAATATACTGCCAGGTCGTATATTGTTTAACATAACAGCAATTACAGTAGTATTGTTGTATACAACATCCCCAATTTTGAGATACTATGTTTCAGAGTGATGACTGAGCTATTTCCTACGATTATGTAAGCAGCACCCTCACTATATTCAGAAGCACCCTCAGTGATTTGGTTCTAGAACCGGGCCTGTATTTGAGTGAAGTAAGAATAAAACTTTCTGAGTATGTATTTGTCACAGAAGTGTTTTTTAAACACGAGCAGATGTATATGTGTATTCACAAGAATTAAATATGTTATGAAAACTTCAAACTATAAAGAAATTAGAATCATAAATCAATTTGAAAACCAGAATTTCCTTCATGTTTTTAGTCAAATACTGCCACGTGCTGGAGAAGTTCTGACATAGAAAACTGCACATGCATAATCTAATTAGCCTAAAAAACAAGCATTTTAACATTAATATAAAATACATTCTCCGTGACTGATGCGATCTCTGTCATAGAATACCGAAATATATCATTAATGCACATACCGCCCTTTCTAATCACACCTTCCCTTGTAAGCAAACCATTTTATTGAATTTAAATGTGCTTCATAAATAAATAAAAAATACTTACTTCATGATTTGTATTATCTGCGTAAGTAAATTTCTGTAATACAGATTGCTGGTAATGATATCTATTCTTGATTGTAATGTAGAAAACATGCATTTGATACGATATTACAGTGAAAAGCGCTATACAAATAAATATGAATAGAATTTGAGACTGCAGTGGAGAGTGAAGATTGTTAGTGTTTCTAACATACATATGACACTTTCTTTAAACAGGGTGCAAAATAAGATATAAAACTCTTAATAAAGGATATATATATATATGCTAAACTAAGTAATGATGTCACTTCTTGGTTTGTCACTTTAAATGACCTCTTGCTATAACGCATTTTACAGGTTTAACAGTGATTTAATGTTTAATGCATGTGTAAGTGATCAGTTTTGATTACTGTATCCTCACTAACTCTAATTTATGAGTTCAGGAGAATAAATAATCCAGTCGATCTGAGATCACCACAGTAAAACACGGTAAATACTGTTAATATCTGATGTGCCGAGGGTTAAAACTCTTCAGTCAAGCTCATCATCTTCATCATCTTCATCAGGCTGTCCATCATCAGATCATCATATTAGAGTGATTTCTGAAGGATCATGTGACACTGAAGACTGGAGTAATGATGCTGAACATTCAGCTTTGATCACAGGAATAAATTACACTTAAAACAGATGATTTACTAGCTTTTATTTGCTGTTATTGTGTTGGTTTACTTTTTTCTGTGTAAGCACCTTGAGAAGCTTGCTTTAAAAGAGCAATATAGAATAAAGTTTATTATTTTGAATTATTTTTAACCCAAACAAGCTACGGACTGCAGCTTTAACTAAAACTAACTCGTTTTTGGCCATTAAAATAAAGCTGAAATAAAATGTAAAAAAAATAGATGGAAAAGTATGGTATATAAATATTTAAATATTACGAATTAGTATTATGACAAACATTAAATTACTGAACATGAAAATATAAAAATAAAAGCTTATCCACAATAATAATAAATACTTTAATAGTATATAAATAATTCTAAAATAACGCTGATTATTAGCGTTATTTTACGTGCATTTTATATGAAGATTTTATTACAAATATTTGGGACATAAATACAAAATTGCATTGCTTGTCAATGCCAGGGGCGGCGCTAGGGCTGGGCTAAGGTCAAGGTCAAGTTTATTTCTATAGCACCTTAAGCTTAAGCCCCGAATGTTTTTAGCAAAGCCACGAATATTTTGTTACCTTGTCTTTCTCATAGAGCAAAACGGTTAATCAGAAAAACAAATGTGAATAAGATTACAGCTGCCGCGATTAGCTAATCATGAAAAGTGCATATTACGGTTTTATTCATATTTTCCCCTTTGCATTTAAGGAACTTACGACGTGCTTTTGCAGCGTTGAGCATTGTAGCCAATCACAGACATGTCTGTTGAACGCATCGGCCAATCAGAGTCGCTGTGCTGAAGACATTATGTCATTATTATTATTCTCAATAAACTTAAGATGCGGATAAGAGATTCACTGCAATGTATTTGATATTCTTGATGCTGCTCTGATGAACTCTGTGAATGAATGCCTGGTAAAATGTAAGTAGATAAACATTTAATATTTGACAACCGTTTTACAATAGAAATGTTCAACTACTGACAGTATCCGGTGACGCAAATTACTCAACTTTTTTTTTTTTTATTATAAAATTTTGCCCTTTTGAATTGAAAATATGCTATCACTTCCTTGATTCATGTAGAGAGAATATATGCATACTTAAAAATAAAATATTATTTGCAAATGCTTTAAATTATTTCACTAATACAATAAGCCTTTCTTTTTCTTTGTTCCCTTACATCGCTTTTATAATTAATTAATTCCTTTAAATAAAAATACCCAATTTTAGTTTGGGCTAAAGCCCCGAATGACCATAGACCCGCCCCTGGTCAATACAATATATCATGTTGCAGATTTTTAGTCTGTTTATAGTTATTATTCTGCATACATTGAACACGTTTCATGTTTTATTTTGAAAAGGGAATCCAAGTGTAATAACATTATAAATGTGTCCTACAAAATATAAAACTGCAAGTTTTTTTTCACATAAAAATAACTGTTATCGGTCGGCACCGATAGCCTCATGGGAAAGTGCACCGACATGTAGCGCCGCTGTGCTTCAGGCGTCCCGAGTTCGAGTCCCGGCTCGTGGACAATTCCCGATCCCATCCACGCTCTCTCTTCCACACCTCTCTCCCTGTCTAGCTACTGTCCTATCCTAATAAAAAAAGCCAGGAAAAAAAAACGGCAAAAAAAAACTATTGTTATTCCCCTGAGGAACATCACGGGACTGAAGAAATGCTGTATTTCACAGGAACGATTCGAACAGAGGAAACATATGTAAGTGCACTTAAAGGGTTTGCTCTAGTTTCAGTAACGTAATTCTGTGAGATTACAGGAGAATAATCAGCTGTTGGCTCTTAAAGTTCAGTCCGACACAGTTAATCCTGTTAATATCTGATGTGTCGAGGGATTAAACCTCTTCACTCAACAGTGGAGTCCAGACGCCGCTCACAGAACCAGAGCCAGCGCTACCGTCATCATCATCATCATCTTCATCATGATCTCGGGCTGGTCTGGGTCAGGTGACCTTCTGCTCAGAGTTGATCTCGCTGTAGATCTTGTTGACGATATGAGACAGATCTAGAGACTGGGTCAACATCTTCAAGAGCTCCTCGTCCGCCTGGATTCCCTCCATGAACTCGTCCAGAGACAGAACACCTAAACACACACAGTTACAGATTTACACTGTAGCATTAGCATATTAATTAGCATATTAATTCAGAAAGACAGATGCATTGCAAAAACTCCAGTGATAATTGAACTCTTCTGGGAGTTTATCTGAGACCACACTCAAGAGTGTTAAAAGTGTTTCAAATAAGAGTGTTAAAGGAACACTGAAGCAGGGTTAAAGTTAATGAGATAATTAAGAGATTAATTGAGTGATGATTGAGCGTTGTTGAAGACACCTGATGTTAACAAGCTCAATCACCAAAGGATAAAGTCACCATTATGATGATCGGTGTTTGCTTTAGTTGGGCTCTTGATCCTTAAATTATTAACACTAGATTTTGTTTGGCTGCCGGAACTGAGTTGTAATAGCAAGATGAACAAAGAGAAAAGATGATAAGGTGGTGTTGGTTTTGTTTTCACATAATAATCATTTGATCTGAATCACTGAACTCATTTAGAGCCTAATCTCTGAGTTAGGGTTACCCTGTTGATTACAGCAGCACTGTGACTCTACAGCATAGGATGGATGGATGGATGGATAGATAGATAGATAGATAGATGGATGGATGGATGGATGGATGGATGGATGGATGGATGGATGGATGGATGGATGGATGGATGGATGGATGGATGGATGGATGGATGGATGGATGGATGGATGGATGGATGGATGGATAGATAGATAGATAGATAGATTACCATCTCCATTCAGATCAATCTTGTCGAACACCATGTCCGTGAACTCTTCTGCTGAAAGCTCCTGCTCTATTCCACTAATGGCTCGAATGGCCTGAAGAGGAGAAACAACAGCAGATGAAAGTGAGTTCAGTGAGTCCTGAGGATCCTCTTATGCTGCGTTCACACCAAACGCGAATAGAGCATCTGGCGCGAGTGATTTCCATGTTAATTTAACGTAAAGACGCGTTTACGAGCGCCTGTAGTCCTGCGGCGCGAATTAGGTGTTTAACGCGGCGCGGCAGACGCAAATTCGCCTCATTTGATTTTGAATGATTTTATTTGGTGCTTTTTGTGCATTCACGCGTTCGATGCGAATTCGCGTCTGACGCAGAGTTGAAAAATCTGAACTTTGGCGTCAGTTCGCGCCGCGTTAACCAATCAGGAGCCTGCTTGCTGCTGTCACGTGGTGAAGTGATGTGATAAACGAGGGCAGTCCCGCTTTTCAGTTTATAATGTTATTTTATATGTTTGGCCTCAATACATTATTTTTGTAATTTGACTAATGCCTGGTGTGGCACAACAAAGCAAATCTTTTATAACATAAAAACTTGATTTCAATATATGAGACATTGTACTGATTGCTATTTATTCCATATCTAAATCTAGATTATATGAAACATTATTATTCTAATGTAAAGACAACCAACATACTTTAGTGTATAAGAACATAGTTAGTGTCTGGGCAGTGTTATATTACAGTGCTATGGGACAGGTTAAATACTTTAGGAGGCTGGCAGATTAGGTGGATAAATTACAGATTATGTGGGTGAGGGCGAGGGTGATCCTCGCTCCGATGCGAGACAACAGGTCCTCAAACTGGGCGCGGGACAGGCGGAGGGTCTGGCGGACCCAAATACGGCGACGATGACCCCTACACTGACATTGACCCCTACCCCGATGATGACCCCTACCCCGCTGTTCTGCTCTCCAGAGCAAATACAGCGGTGACTCTCTCGATGAATGCTCGATCAACATCAGCCACCTTCAAACAGACCACCGCCTAGCACTTGCCCCTCCCACAAGTAGTGGATTTCGCCTCAGACACGCGTCAATTTCGCTTCAAACTTTTGGTTTTTACTCACATCAATTTCGCTCTGGACACGCGAATGGATTCAAAATGTTAAAGCGTCCAACTAGACGCGGTAGACGCGTTTGGTGTGAACGCAGCATTACACAGACTCATCATAAGAGGATGTTCAGGAGGGTGTCACTGGTTTAATCTGGTTCCTCCAGCAGAAGCGCTGAGGAGAATCACGTCCTCAAACCTTGAAGATCAGCAGCAGCTCGTCGCGCTCGATGCATCCGCTGCCGTCCATGTCGTAGAGTTTGAAGTACCAGCGTAACTTCTGCTGAACGCCTCCCTTCAGGACCAGACTCAGAGCAGCCACGTACTCCATGAAGTCTATACAGCCGTCCTGACACACACACACACACACACACACACACACACACACATCAAACTATTATACTGGACCACATATGCATCTGTTAATACACTATATTGCCAAAAGTGTTGGGACGTCTGCTTTGGTAAGCTGAAGTTCCTCCACCAAACAACCCCACACCATAACCATCTATCTGTCTATCTATCTATCTATCTATCCATCTATCTATCTATCTATCTATCTATCTGTCTGTTGTATTAGTTTATTTTAGTTTGTTTATTTTAGTCTCCATGAAGCTGATCCACACAGATCCAGCTCACAGAAATAGAGCAGCAGAGATTAGAAAGCTTTGAGTTCAATGTTGTTCAACATGATTATGTTCACACCAACTAGAACGATAACTATATTTACACAAGCATTCTATTATAAACACACAACAGTTTTGCCGTCTGTCACTTTAAAGCAGGATGGATTCTGATTGGCTGTCAATGTTTCGTTCTCGTTCGATGTTATCGTTCATTAGTGTCGTCGCCGTTATATTCATAGTGTGGACTTTCCTTCTCTCATGGAAATAGAACGATTATTAAAACATAGAATCTGTTGATGCCCCGCCCCTTCTCGAACTAAACCCCACCCCTTCTTGAACTAAACTCCGCCCCCTTGTGCAATTATTCTGACTTGCTAATAATGTTTATTAATATATCAATGTATGATTTTTAAATTTATATTAATTTATCAATTATAATTCTATCATTTTATGTTCATACAGTGCATTTTAACCTAGAATGAACTATACTGAATATCAAATATTTTTTCTGGTGACTAATGAAAGCCGTGTTCAGAAATAAAGCCTGGTTCTGAGGACACGAACCCCTCAGTTAACCAGATTAGCGGCTCTGATGGGATTCAGTGAGGATCTCTGACCTGTGCAGTGCTGCTGTTTAGCTGACTTTACCGTATTAACGTATATATCTCATTACCCACAATCCTCAGCTGAAGGGACGTGAGGAAACGCACCTCATTTAACCCTCGTTATATCAGCACTTATGCTGACTTTACACTTACAATTACCTGAAACTCCTGCTATAAACATTAAATAATTCATTACTTTCCTGAAAATAAAACTACGCAACTTCCAGTGAAACATCAATAATGTTTTAAATATCTGAATATAACCAAATATTATTATTATTATTATTATTATTGTCATTAATAATACTTGGGTCGTTCCTGGTATTCGGTGTCTTTTTGCTATCATAAAATCATGTAGAAAATCAATTTTGTTTTATGTTGTAAATAAATTTCACCATCTATTAAGCAAAAAAAGTGAAATGGAGGATCACAAATGTCCACCATTATAGCGACAAATGAACAACCGTTTCAAATACTTACGGTTGTAGTTTATTGGCTCTGTGTACCTTTAAAAGCATATCAGTTAATAAAATATCAGAAAATATTAATATTGTGCAAGAATTCAACCTACTTTCTCATAAAAGCATAATTTTACTGTTACTGTTTTCAGATAAAAATGCCTAAAAGTTGTTTTTGTTTACTTTTTAAAGTACAGCAATATTAATACTCCAGTAAATTTTCTTTTTCACTGAAATTTTTTTTATGTATTTTGCTGACTTTATGAAATTATTGTAAAAAAAAAAAAAAGCTTAACAGTGATAGAGTGGACAAAATAATAACATCCTATATCGCTCACATAACCAGTTACATCATTACTTTAGTTTGAACTGGATTTAGATGGGAAACAATAATGTAAAACATTGAAAAAAAACTTTAAACATGAATTATTTTCACAAACAGATATAACAGGTGGATATTCTGAGCTAAAATTATAATTGCTAAATAAAAAGTAATAATTGAATATATTAGAAAGAATCTTTTCTAATAGCCTATATATGTCCAACATTGAAAAAAAAAAAAAAAAAAATTAAAAAAAAGTACATAATACGTTTCTTACATCGTTCGCGTCGAAGGTCTTGAACATGGTCGTGACGTACTGGTTTGAGGACTCTGACAGATTCTTCAGCCCGAAGAACTTCTTGAACTCGTAGAACGTGAGCTGGCCGGACGGACACTCGGTCATGAACTTCCGGTACCACTGGTGCGACTCGCACGCGTTCAGATCCTCCAGAGACGAACCGGGCGCGTTCCCCATGATGCCGCTGTACCGGAGGAGGACCGGGAGAGATCGCGCGTTCGGTCCTCGGTTCCCCTCTCACACACACACACACAACACCACACACACTGACTGAGAGACGAGCTCAGCGCGCGGGACAGGGTGAGTGAGTCTCGACCAATCCCCGCGCGAGGGGCCCGGGATCACCGCTGACGTCACTCTCCTGAATTATCTCAAATGGTCAGCTGTCTATCTATCTATCTATCTATCTATCTATCTATCTATCTATCTATCTATCTATCTATCTATCTATCTATCTGTCTGTCTGTCTGTCTGTCTGTCTGTCTGTCTGTCTGTCTGTCTATCTGTCTGTCTATCTGTCTGTCTATCTATCTATCTATGATTTCCATCCGTCCAACCATTTGTCTATCCATCCGTTCTATCTAAAATACATCCATTCTATCTATCCTTCAGTTCTATATATCTATTCTATCCATCCATCCACCCATCCATTCTCTATCTATCTATCTATCTATCTATCTATCTATCTATCTATCTATCTATCTATCCATCATCCATCTGAAGTGAAGCGAGACGGTATAGTGATAAACGAGTGCAGGTTATTGTGGTTTCCCAGTGGCGCTCCTCCTCTTGTAGGGGTTGTAGGGTTCTGCAGGTCTGAATGCGCGATGGCGTGGGCCGCTAGTCAGCGCCACTGGTTCTCTGTGTTTACCTTCTGAAATAAAGACTCGCATTCGTCTGCTCAGCGTGAGAAATTGAGCAAAGAACGGCACTTAAGTCATTTTTAAAAAAGGAAGATGTGTTTGCCGACTGGATACGGAAAAAGTTTAATATACCAACTAGCCTACTTCGTTGCTCTGATTGGTTGTAGCGCTATCCTATTGCGTGCAGAGGGATTTTGAGAGACAGCCGTTTATCCCGCCCCTCGGATTGAGCCGGTCCAATAGTGAGTTGCCAGACCTAACATCATGATGTAGGATATAGGAGGATATAAGAGGCTGACATTTCTCCTGGCGAGCGAGTCAGGGACATTATGCGGCCGCGCTTTTCCCCGCGCACATCGCGGCAACCACTTCTCGCCGGCTGCAGTCTTCTGTTCCCCAACAGCGTCAGGCTTGTTTGTTGGCTAACAAATGCCGTTCGCCATGCAGTTTCGGCGGTCGGGAAACGCTCAGTAGTGGCTATGAGTGTCAGTATCTCTGGACGCCGTTTTTCTGTGCGCCACGGGAGCAAAGAGGAGCATCCATCCCGTTTGCACATGGAGACCGACAGCCACGGCCCGCCTATGGAAGCCCCATCCGCACATATGGAACGAGGTACGTCGAATTGTGATTCGGACTTTGTTACAGCAAAGGTTGCCGTCCCCCTCCCCGGCGCTGATTTCTTGTGTGCATGTGGACGTACAGAACCGCCGTCTGACTGACACCGTCATGTTTTGTCCTTACACGTGCACGCTCAGCGGGGCCGGCTCCATACGGCTGCTAGCGTGCTCTCAGCTTCCGGTGATTTCCACCGTCTACTTGCCAGTTTCCCAGCACTCCACTTTCTCCGCATCTGCCGTGAAGCGTGGTGTGTGGAGCGCCATCTCGCCACCCGTCTACGCCCGCGCTCGGTGCCTCGACCCGACCAAGCTTGCCGTTGCAAAGGCTGAGTTAGCAAACATGGACAGCCCGTGGGCATCACCCCTCCACTCGTCCCAGAACCTGCGGCGGCTGGCGTCCGTGTGGCGACTACCGGCGGCTTAATGAGGCAGCGGCACCTGACCGATACCCAGTCCCGAACATACAGGACTTTTCAGCACACCTGGCTGGCAAGGTGATTTTATCAAAGGTGGACCTCGTCCGGGGATACACCCACTGGACATTCCCAAAACGGCAGTGATCCCGCCTGTTTGAGTTCCTGCGCCCTTAAAAACGCGTCCAATCTTTACAGCGCCTCATGGACTCTGTTTTGCGGGACCTGCCTTTCCTTTTTGTGTACTTGGATGACATCCTATCGAGCGCGTCCAAGTCTCAGCACCTGCGCACCTCTGAACCCTTTTGAGCGGCTGAACCAACATGGATTAATTGTCAACCCCGCCAAGTGCCAGTTCGGGCTCTCCACCATCGACTTCCTAGGGCACAGAGTCCCTGAGGACGGGGCAGTCCCTCTCCCATCAGTTCCCACGCCCGCTCACCGTTCGCTCCCTGCTGGACGGCCGACACTTCTCTGCTTTTGTGGACCACAAGCTGCTGACTTGTGCCATGGCCAAGGCTGAGCCGGTGTTTCTGTTCACCAAATGTGTTTTAATCTTCGCTGTTGCTTCAGTGCAAATGAACAAGCGCTGTTATTAGTTGTGTAGTGACGTGTGTGTTCAAGTGAGCAGATATGAGCAGATTCTGAGCAATACACTGTATTTAATATATCATAAAATCTGCTAAATCTGCACAGATCTGTTTTACACGAACTTCCCCAGCAAAGCGAGTAAACATGATCACTAATACGCAAAACTGGCTCGTGATTTGACAGTGTTTCCCGCCACAGTTCACTTCAAAACCTGGTTATTAACGCACAGTAATATCAGAGTGACTGGTGTGTGTGTGTGTGTGTGTGTGTGTGTGTGTGTGTGTGTGTGTGTGTGTGTGTGTGTGTGTGTGTGAGAATGTGGTTCTGTTACCTGAGTGTTCCCGTGTGTGTGTCCATGATCTCATGATTTAAATAAATAAACACGTATAAAAATATTATATATTCTATCTATCTGTCTATCTATCTATCTATCTATCATCCTTCCATCTATCCTTCCATCCATCATTATCTGGCGTGTCAATCACCTCTGAGCCGTGATGCATCATGGGAAGGGTTTCATGGATCATAAATCATGCGAAGCGCGAGCGAAACTCATCTAACACTCCTGGGAAACACAGGAACTCTCACATTCCCCACATTCCCGGAACTGAGATCGCCACGACAACCGCTCACGGAACAGGACCGACCCGTTTGAATTCTGTTGCCGACTGGGAATTATGGGATGCGCCCTGCTCTCTGCCAGTCCTTCCCATCACTCTAACTGGACACGGATTGATTCTGACTGACTTAAGCGGCTTTTAACGGACTCTTCTGTCTATTCTCAGACTCTATAATCCCTCTATTATTAGAACGACACAATTGGCACAAAACAAGTCAATATTGATGTTCAGTTTCCTCTATCTATACGGTATTCTTCATTCATTTCAGATTCTCTCTTTACCAGCAACATGTCATTACAGCATTAGAAGAACATCTACTGTCATCTCTTTCCTCTTGCGCTCGGGTCATGTCCTGAAGTGACCTTTGACCCCCGTGAACCGATTCCCTTATTTAACTGCGATGATCCGGCCGTCACACACTGACCTGATCTCAGTCACAACACAAACACTCATATCAGTGCATTTACAGATCCTTTCAGCAATATTTATACGCATCATTAATACAGTACCAAAGGGCAAATTTATATTGTTTTCTAGATAATATAACTGTTATATATTGATACATGTATTAACGTAATAATAATTTTTAACATGTCACACTAAATTATGCTTTAAAATAATTTAAACTATAAAATATTTACAAAATCATAGAATTTTATATTTTACATGGATAATAGCATAACTTTAAATAGAATAAACTTTAAATAAGCTAAAGAGATATTGCGAAAACATAAACAGTCATAATTATGACAAAAAAAGTCAAAATTATGATAGTCATATAGGCTACTTATGGCGACTTATACAATTAATGACTTTTTATGTCAAGATTATGACATTTTATGTTATATTCTCAACTTTTTATGTCGATTTTCTCGTAATTATGACATAAAAGTTACGACGTATGTAATAATTATGAAATTTGTCATATTTTCAACGTTATCAACTATGACATGGAAAGAACATTTTGTCCATTTTGAAAGTCCATGATTTTTCGATTATGACTTAGTATGTGATCATTTCGAATTTATCTCATAATTTCAACTTTTTATATCTCATAATTATGACAATTTTGTGTCATATTTCCAACATTTTTACATAATTATGACTTTGTATGCCATCAATTCGACAGCTCTGATCATAAACAGAACATTTGATGGCTGAAAGAGACTGAATTCTCCATGACAACAAATATTTGAGTTTCATTCATCTTAACGATGGAAAATAATATTGAGTAATACTGAGGGTGTGTGTTCGAGCAGCAGTTTTAAGGTGTGTGTGTGAGAGTGTGTGTGTGTGTGTGTGTGTGTGTTTACCTGTCTCAGTGGGCGTGGTCACGGGCAGATTCAGGTGCGTGGCCATTTTCTCTTCTTCAGTGTTTCTGAATCAGTTATCAGTCTCAAACTCTCAGTCAGCTGCTGCTGAAACACTGAAATCATGAAATCACGCTGATGTGAATCACTGCGGATCAAATCACAGTCATTAGCCTACAGTCATGAAGAAAGGATCGCTTAATTTCCTGGGCCGGAAGAATCAATCGTTATTCGGCACCAATGTGGAGTTCAAAGAGATGGGTAAGAGAGATTCACACTCATATAGATTTATAGTCTTATTAGGCTATAGATCTGATATCAGTTTAAAGTGCTCTTCACGCGACCTTTGCACCTGTCAAGGAGCGCGCGCACGCGCGTGCACGTCAGGCTTCCGCGCGATCGATCACAAAACACTTTCTTTAAGACACGATTAACATTTAATTTAAACAGCTCAGGGTTAGTTCGTGTTTAAAACAAACGAAGTTAGTTGTAGACACACTGACAGAATAACCACATTCAAATATTCAGGTTTTTTTCGGAAGTTTGTGACGTGTCCGATTACACTGACTGAATAAACTGTTTTTTTTACATATGCCGTAGTACTACCATGTTATACACCTTAGTACTACCATGTTTTTGCTCATATACACGGTTCTACCCTGTTTTGGTCATATGCTATAGTATTACCATGTTATATACCATAGTACTACCCAGTATTTGGGCATGTTACCAAGGTACTACCATGTTATATACCGTAGTGCTATATAGTAGTTTTGGATATGTACAATGGTAATATGTTTTACTTACAAATTTGGTAGTTTATGGACTATCTTGTGAAAACCATAGTAGCACATGATTAGTAGGCTACCAATGGTATACTTCAAAGTACCATAGTATTGCTATATTGTTATTTTTTAACTAATATATGGAACACACCTTAGTTTCTTTTTATTTTAATGCACAAACTAATGCATGCATTTTTATTAGAATATATAAAATGGCTCATTTGTCGCGGCACATATTTGTTTCATAGAACAAGATCAGTTACATTAAAAACACAGAGACGTCTGCTGTCATAATGCAGGTCAAACTTCCTGTGTGTAATGATTGACGACAGTCAGGACAGCTGAATCTCTGGTAATTGCATCATTATCACTTTTAAAGTCGTTAAGGAACAAACACAGATAACCGAAAATAGTTCAAGAGACTGTATACTGATCGCATTGCAGGAACACGAAGGTCTCCGCTTCCAATCCTGAGCCGACTGACCCACTACTACTACTTTTTGGGACCTAAAATGAACACAATAACTTTATGTAAGAACCGCAAACAGGAAAGTGATATTTACCCGTGTTTGTTTTGATTTATAACATTGATGAGAGTAAAAGTTATTATTGGCTTTTCAAGAAACCTTTGACCTGCCATGCCGCCATGCTCATGAACTACTTGTTCTGCTGTTTTGGTGGTCACATGGTCTCGAGCAGTGGCTTTGAACCACGCAGGCTGCTAGTTAAACCATGCTAACCAGGTCAATAACATGTCTTTGTTTTTCAGATAACGTGGAGCTGGTGTATGACTCGGCTGCTATCCCGGAGTCTGGAACCGCCAAAGTGCGCTCGCGTCCGACCGTCAAACACTTCACGGTACGGCCCAAAAACACGCCGATCACATGATCATTCTCTATCCTGGCAGTTAAGGGACATAGATTTTATTTGAGCATCAGTGAATAGACAGAAAATAGTATTTAACCAGTTTTTAGGGTCTCCAAAAGTACCATAGTATTACCTTTTATATATATATTTATATATATGTAGCTACTATGGTAACACCATGGGCTACTTGGTACATATACAATACAATAATGTTTTACTAGAGCACATGTCCAAAAACTGGCTAAAACCATGGTACATGTCCAACAAACAGGGTAAAACCATGTTAGACTTTAGTAAATTATCTCTGTACCATAGTACTACCACAGTACTTTTCCTTTAAAGCAAATTTTTGAGTTGGGATCTTTTACAAAATAGTATTGTTTTTTTTTCACATGAAATTATACCATGGGCTCCAATGTTCTAGGTACAAAAAAACAGGGTAAAACCATGGTGCATATCCAAAAAAACAGGGTAAAATGATTATGCGTGTTCAAAAACAGAGTAAAACTATGATGGATGTCCAAAAAAACAGGGTAAAACCATGGTACACTTCTGTAAATTATCACCTGTAAGCAAATGTGTAGTGTTGGGGTCACTTGCAAAATAACATTATTAATAGTACTATGTTTTTGTTGGACATTTACCACTGTAATGCAGTGTTTTTGCACACAGTACCATAGTCATACTGTGGATTTTCATGGTATCATGAGATTATGATGCTTTTATAAATGTAAAACGGTAGTGGCATTTTTTTTTAAATGTTTTTTAAGCACCATGCAAATTCTATGGTATATGCAAATGGTAATCAAATATACTGTGGGTATATATCACACACAGTACTGAACGTGTTTTGGTACATCACTGCTGTCGTCTTTTTTGCAGTATGTTTGCATTTAATGCTATTTAATGTAGAGAAATGTGCTGAAGTCGTCTTGCACACACAGACACACCTTTAGCTTCAGGACAAACACACCCTTCAGCATATAAGCACACTTTCACTCCCGACAGAACAAAGCGAGCACACACACAGCAGTTGTGTGTTTGTATCACCCTGGTGATGATGACCAAATCACAGTAACCATGCTCAGATTGTGTCAGTAATTGTTCATCTGAGCGCGTTCGGACTCGAGCTCACTGTATTAGATCAGGATCCCGATGATTCAGCTGTTCCGACGCAGGTTTTAGCCGGCCTAGTTTTCCAAACCTACAGGTGCTGTTTTGAATACACGTTGTGTTTGTGTTCAGCAGAGATCTGGCAGACGTACACACACACACAAGCTTCAGTAATTAGGAGCTTTTGCCACTTTTATAATGGCTCATACTTTCTGAACAAATCTCAAATATTAAGAATTAAAGTTCTGTCATGCATCATCCTGCATTTTTCAATTCAATGGCCTTACTCATTTTAGAGACTTTTGGTTTGGTCTGGGTTTTTTGTTTTTGTGATTCTCCCATAAAGACAGCAAAACCTGAAACACAAACACACACATTGTAGGGTTGTGTCCCTTTTTGCATATCAGTGAACTGAGAGGACAAGAATGAGAATGATGAAGGTGTCCGTAAAGAAAGATCATCAAGCTATTTCTGAATGACATTTTTGGATGTAGACCAGGTTCCATTTTATACAGAGATCACATTGAGTCCTCTCTGAACGTTCCCGAGAACATTCCCATAATGTTTTCATAGCAATAAATCACTTTATGGGGTGTTGGTGAGGAGTGTCCAAGAATCTGTCACCTGATTTATAGAAACATATCTGGAGCGCTCTCTCACTCAGAGTGCGAGTATGAAATCGGGATGGTTCATGCATGAGAAAGAAAGAGCCAAATCAAGAGAAAGGATCCATGTCCTTCAACATCATTAGCTCTTTGAATAGTTTATAGGAAACTGGTTGGTTTAGTGCCTAGATATTCAAACTGTGAGTCAGTGGCTCCTACAATGAAAGGTGTGTTACTGCTGTAGACTCCCTTACCTTCTAACTGTTCTGTTTCTTTAAATCCCAGTCCTCTGAGAGTGTGCAAGGCTTTGCAGTTCCAACTCCCAAGGTACCGGTTCTTCCACCCTTCCATGAACCCAAGATAAACGGTACAGGTGAGATCACTACACAGAACTCAACAAACATGATGATCAGGAATAGATGACTTCTTGGATAACAGTGTATCAGGGAATTTCCACAACATTCTTGAGGTGTTTGAATGAACTAATGAACTTGTCTTTTTGTAGGAAGTACCACAAATCTCCCGAAAGGAAGAATGCTTTCTGTTCCTGACATAATTGAGGGACAAATACTTATACCTCCTCCACCCAGCTCCGCCCCTCCACCCCCTCCACCCTCTTCAGCCCCGCCTCCTCCATCGTTCATCCCTCCCCCACCACAGTTCTTTGGTGAAATCGACCCTTCTGTAAAACATGCAAGTCTGCAACCCCCTCCAATGGCACCCCCAAAACCTCCATCAATTACCGGGTCTGAGTACTCTTCAGATTTGGACATGGCCTCCCTCAAACCTCCTCCAATGGCTCCTCCAAAACCTCCATCTGAAACATCCAGCTTCAGAGGTTCCCTCTCCAGCCTGGAGTTACAAGATATCCCAGAATGCCCTAAATTCACCCCACCGCCACCCCCTGGTGGGAAAGCGTCACCTGTTCTTGCTAAATCTCCGAAAGCGGCGCCTCTAAAACCCGTCCGAATGTCTTCCATACCTAATCTGGATATCCAGTCTCAAACGCCAGTGCCACCTGTTGCTTCTAACCCAAGACCATCTAGCTTCAACCCCCAGAACACAGCCAAACTCTACAACATAGAGAAGAGCGCATTACTTGGCGGACAGTCGGACAAGGAAAAGGTCCAGTCCATTTTACTGCTGGAAGATTCTTCTGGAAACTCGGTTGGTGTTGTCAATGGGAATAGCGGGAAAAATGGTGTATCTCTTCAACCAGTCCAATCGGTGGTGCCGCCAACTAAACCAGCCCGTCGGAACAGCTCCGCCGCTCTGCTACAGAATGACCAGCCAGACGTGGCACATGCCCCAAGCCAACCAGCCAAGGTCGAGGTCAAAATCAATCCTGAGCCTGTCATGGTACAAAGCATCCCCACTGAGGTTCCAACACCCATCAAAGTCTCTCCCAAAATAGAGAAGAAAATACCTGATGTTATGCAGGTGGTGGAGTCCCCTGGCAGGTCTCGCAAGAACAGCCCGCTCATCAACTACCGCCAGCTCAACACACAGGGAGTAGATGGCACAGTGAAGAAAGAGACATCCACCTCGCCGTTCGCCCTGCTATTGGCTGCAAAGGAAAGAGATAAGCAGAGAGCAGCTCTATCCCAACAGAACAGCAACTCCACAGAGCCAAGCAATTCTGTGATCCAACCTAGTGTTGAAAAACCAAACTCCTTCACTGTCACTCCTCGAGACCCAACACCAGACAGTCCCAATGCACAATTAAAGTCCATGCAACCACTCACCAAAGCAGAGGTTACAAAAGTGTCCCACTCAAAGCCGGAGCTAAGCTCAACTCCACAAGAAAGCAGCCCAATGAACAGCTCCGTTGGTGGTCTGAGTGTTCTTGTTAGAGATGTGGAAAGCGGAGAAAACTTGATCTTCATTCCGCCACCTCCAGAATTTGCCAACTCCGACACTGAGGATGAACCTTCGGTTCCCCCGCCAAGTCACCCCGCTCCTGCTGCCCCTGTGATAACTGTCTCTCAACCTTCTAAAACCTTACCTGCTACTCCTACTCCGATCATTAACTGCCCCCCGCCAAGTCACCCCGCTCCTACTGCCCCTGTGAAAATGGCCTCTCAACCTTCTAAAACCTTACCTTCTACACCTACTCCGATCATTAACTGCCCCCCGCTAAGTCACCCTGCTCCTACTGCCCCTGTAAAAATTGCCTCTCAACCTTCTAAAACCTTACCTTCTACACCTACTCCGATCATTAACTGCCCCCCGCCAAGTCACCCTGCTCCTACTGCCCCTGTAAAAATTGCCTCTCAACCTTCTAAAACCTTACCTTCTACTCCTACTCCGATCATTAACTGCCCCCCGCCAAGTCACCCTGCTCCTGCTGCCCCTGTGAAAATGGCCTCTCAACCTTCTAAAACCTTACCTCCTACTCCGATCTTTAACTGCCCCCCGCCAAGTCACCCCGCTCCTGCTGCCCCTGTGAAAACTCCTCCTACACCCTCTAAACCCTTCTTACCTACTCAAATCCCCAATGGCATCTTACCAAGTCACTCTGCTCCTCCTGCCAAACCCTCCCCACCTGCTACACCTCCTCCTGTAACCAATGGCCCTCCAGTTTCCCCCAAACCCAAACCTCCCACCTACCCTCCTAAAGCCCCAGGCCCTCCACCAAACCTCCAGCTCCAATCCAAGCCAGTTCAAACAAAAGCCACTCAACCCCCTGCACAGGGACCTCCATCCGTCGCCGCTAGCCAGGCAACACTTCTCAGTATCTTGCAGAAGAAGATGCTGGAGATGGACCCCAAGTTCTCAGCTGCCAAGGAGGTGGAGTCTAACGGAGATGACTGGAACTCTCCGCTGTCTGATGACGAGGCCACGTCCTATCCTACGAAAACCCGAAGTTCAACCCTGCCAGTGCAATCTCGTGGACTGGACCTGAAGGAGCTGGAAAGCAAAGCCGCCAAAAAAGCTCTAGCCACTTCAGCTAAATCCCAGAACAGGTAAACTGAACAAGCTAAAGTCAAAGTTGCAACCCATTGAAACCCCCGTTTTAGCCTGGTCGTTCATACCTCAGAGTTGGAAAGTCTCAAAAGATGGGCATGTAAAGCTGTGGAAAAGTGGGAGTGTAGAGGGTGGGAGAACATTTAAAAGGTCTAATAATAAAATTGTTGTTACATTTACAAGCTCAACAGTCTCTGAACAAATGACGCGTCACTTTAACTGAAAGGTACACTTTTTGTCCGTTGTTCTCTAAATTGCTGGTTTGCATCACTGTCTTCTGTAGATCAGAATAATCTCATGCGTAATACAGCGCAGTGATTGGACCGAACGAGCTCTTTCTCATGAATAAATGCAGAGATTAGCTCTGGGGTCAGCTGATGTAGAATCGTACCTGCAGCCAATCACACGCTCCGAAAGCACGCTTCTACCTCACATTCCCTGACGTTGCCTCGAATTTGCTTTTCAACCCGGAAGAACCCGAAATTACTCAGAAAAAAAACGCAAAAATAACCAATTTCCACTTATGTATATAATTTATGAGTGCTTTTAGTGATGTGCAGCCCATACATATCTGTTCACATCTCAGTGTGTTTTGGGGTTTCATGACCCTTTAAAGAGATCACCCAAAAATGAAAATGCTGTCATCATTTAGTCACCCTCATGTTGTTCCAAACCTGTATGACTTTATTTCTTCTGCTGAACACGAAAGAATATATTTTGAAGAAAGTCGGTAACCAAACGACTGATGGACCCCATTGACTTCATAGTAGGAAAAAAAAATATTATGGATGTCAATGGGGACCAGCAACTGTTTAATTACCAACCTTCTTTAAAATATCCTCTTTTGTGTTCAGCAGAAGGAAATCATACAGGTTTGGAACAACTTGAGGGAGAGTAAATGATTAAAGAATTTTCATTTTTGGGTGAACTATCCCTTTAAGAGAGGGAAATATGCCAGGATTGGTGTCTCAATGAGACTGGTGTTAATGATGCCTGTCTCCGCTGCAGTGTAATAAAAGATAAAGGTTTAAATAATAAACTCACAATGTGAGGATTAAAGTCACAATTGGGAGAAATTAAGTTGCATTGACAAGAAATAAAGTGTCAGTTACCTTTTTCACTCTGAGCCGGAAACAGGCTTCCATAGGACATTTCTGTCAGATTAGATTACGCAACACATTTCTTTGGAATAACATGAACAATGATTCAGTCGTCATAGTTCACTCCTCCCTGATAGCACATGCACATAGCTGAGATATTTATTTGATGTGTTTTCACCTGGAAGACAAATAGACTCCTAAAATATTCTCTCCGATACTAGAGCAACATTCAACAGCTGTTTCAATGACATCTATGTGTTTTTTTTACTTACTGGCTGTACTCAATCCAGCTGATGGCCACAAATCTTTTGTAATATTGAGAAACTGGTCGAAGTGGAATTATGAGATTCATGTCTTCTGTCTTTAGTGTGTAATGCTGCTGTTTGAGCATGAAAACATCCCTCCAGCGGGAGCTCTTCTCTATATCAGTGTCAGTGTTTCTGAACTCCTGAAACGCCTCCATTGTAGTCTTGAGTTTCTTCCGGGAACGAACACGTCACAATATCCCTCATTTAAATAATTAATATGCAGAATAAAGGGGCGGGGCCTGGTTGAGTTAGTTAGTAGTGTGTTTATGGTGAGGGGCGGGACATTTCCCAAACACACTCGAAGCGCTTGACCAATCAAAACACACTGCTCCAGCCGACCAATCAGAGCACAGTGTGCTTTTCAGAAGGAGGGGCTTCATAGAGACAGGAAGTAAACAGAGCGTTACTGACAGACTGGGAAGAGAGGAGCCGCAACAATGGAGAATATGAGGAGAATAATCAACATTCAAGCAGGAAAACCTGTTCTAGTAGAGCCTGAAAACAGACATTGGTCCTATTTAATGCTGTCAATACTATTATGTGTTTTCATGAGATGTCAACTGAAGAATAACAGCACTTTTCTTTGTCCTTCAGTAACGGACCGTCAAGCAAACAGCAGTCTGGAATGACATTCACCGTGAGGCCAGGAACCAAACAGCCCATCACACCCGTGATCAAAGACGGTTCTCCCTGATCCGGAGACGTGCCTTACCTGTACATACGCTAAAACACCTACCTGACAGACCTTTTGCACGTTTTGCACCCCGTCTGAAGCTTTATTACTGCTGTTGCTGAAGTATTACTGTAACCGTCTACGGTTTCGACTACGGGACTTCCTAGAGCTGCTAAAATCACTCGAATGGAGAAACTGTGCCTGTATATGAACACAAACTCACAATATTTGACATTTTAATGTTATAACTTTTAATTTAATTCACTCAAATCATTTGTTTAATCCGTTCCTGATCATCAGTTGTTTTTGTCAGGTTCATTGGACGTTTCTTTTCACGCTAAAAACGTCTTTAATCATTAATTTCTCTACAGCTCTCGACCCGAGAGCTTCTCCCAGTGGTGCTGGATTTATTTTTTTCCAGGTCAAAACTATGTATTTTATGAACTAAAGTTATAAAATAAGCCTTAAAATGTATATGTAAATGCTATAGATACCGATGGCTTTTCTCAACGAAGAAACTTTTGCTGCTTTTAATGGTTATTATTATTTCGAATCTGAAGCAAGAATCAAAGACCAAATGAAGCAAACTTCGCTTTTGTTTGAATATACTGGATGAAAATAAGCTTGTGTGTAAATAAGACTTTTTTTGGGGAAATCTCACTTCTTTAAAGGTTTAAATTGTGTGATAAATGTCAATAGGTCAATAATTGTGCTTTATTAATCTATGGAATTATTTCTACGACTTTATTGTGATATTGTCATTTTGTACATTTAACAATTTGTTACACCTGAAGGGAACAATATAACCGCTATATCCTGTAATAAAAACATGCGAGAGCAAGAATAGACAGAAACTTTTATTGAACAGTGACATAATTTTTTGCTCAGATCTGAAGGAATGAAATGTTTGTTTGCTCAAATATGAGATGAAAACAGCATAATCACAACAATCAGCATAAATGCCCATTTCTGTTAATAAAATACACGTTTTTTGTGCTTACACACTGTTGAAACTCATGAATGGTCACAGATGAGTGTATTTGATGGAGACAGAATGAAGGTGGGCGTGTGGTTTCCCATGATGCTCTAGGGCGCAGGTGTGTGTGGGCTGACGCTGTGGTGCAGCACCTGATGGTCCCAGCCCACGCTGGTCAACACACCCGAGCCGCCCGGGACCCAACACACACCGCGCACGAAGTCCTGGTGCCGCCGGTCCCTGAAACTGAACACACACCATAAACACACTTCTCGATGGACAACGCTGAAAGTGCCACGGTTTTATACGGGTGTCCATGATAATGTTTACATTCATAACATGTGAACAATGATATTCTTGGAAATACCTAGAAGTATATGAATGCAAATTAATGAATAACATTACATTTACTATATATATATATATATATATATATATATAAACATACACACACACAAATGTAAATTAAAGTACAAATATAAATATGTAAATTAAAATGATTTTATATTGTTTATTTTCTTGCTACATTCAATCAATATTTCATTTTATAAATATATATATAAATATTTAACTATATTCTAAAATTATATATATTTTTATATTTAATATGTAATATATATATGTATGTTTAATGTATATATAATATTTAAGTAATATAATTAATATAAATTTATATTAATGTACATTTTTATTATTATTATTATTATTATTGTCTAATCATATCTTAATCATATATATATATATATATATATATATATATATATATATATATATATATATATATATATATATATATAACGGTTAAAATCAAAGTACAAATACCGTACTAAAATAAATATGTACATTTTAATTATTGTATATTATTTTCTTACTACATTCAATCAATATTTATATATATATATATATATATATATATATATATATATATAAATATATATATAAAAAACATATATATATATATATATATATATATATTTATATTTATATATATCAAATATATATGTTTTTATATTTAATATGTAATATGCATGTATTTATATATTGTATATATAATATTTAAGTAATGTGATAAATATCAATTTATATGAATATGTACATGTTAATTTGTAGTTACATTTGTCAGTGTCCCTTTATTCGCCCATTTAAAACACCACATGTTGACCAAAGTGCTCTACATCATTTGCAAAAAAAACATGCATCACATGACACCACAATAAGCCACAAAAAAAGAAGTCAGTCAATGTTTCAAAGCCATTTGAAATATGTATTTAAATATTTAAAGCACAAAAGTTACTTAAGGAATGTCAGTTTCATGCACTTTCGAGGTGTGTGTATTCCCTGTCCTCTCATTGGCCGATCCAGGACAGCCAATGAGGAGAGAGATGTGTGTCAATACTCACATTTCTCTGAGCTCTGCAGTAACCACGGCAACGGAGCAATCATCACTGACAGAGGCCAGGAGAGGAGCACTGCAAACACAGCCCATAATAATCATCAGTGTGTGTGACATCACTCGTAGTGTTTCTGAAGCCCAAAGTGGGCGGAGCCGGCCGTCGCCATCTTGTCACTCCCGGATAAACGAAAATGTGCAGCGAGGCGGATTAGCAGAGGTGACGTGATGCTAACGCTAGCAGACAAATGGCTAGCAGTGACATTAGCGGCAATCCACCCGTCACTCAAGTGGCCACGCCCTTAATTATGCAGAACTTTAAGGATTAATATCTAATATTCCTATATCTAATATATACATCTAATATCTAATAACACTAATATTCCTGCCGTCTCTATAATAACACTAATGTGTCTATTTGTTGTGATTGCTAATTTTTTATTTGTTCTTTTTTAATTCCTGAGTGTTTATTGTCTTTAATAATGCCTGAAGTTTATATTAGTTGGGCTAGTTGTTCTTCTCTGGTGTTTTTAAACCTCAGGCAAACGATCCTCGTGTGAGTGTTCTTTATCCTAATGATTTCTGTTCATGATATTCAGAGACAATTACATGTTTTGCAATAAGAGTAAATGTGAACGATATCTAAGGGTTTTTCTCATTATTGGAATGGAAATATGAATGGGAATTGTTAAACTCAGACGATACCCAACGCTACTTCCGTGTTGGAGAGAGAGAGTGTGTGTGTGTGTGTGTGTGACGCACCTGTCCGAGGAGAAGCTCAGTGCCGAGACCCTGCGAGTGTGTGTGTGTGTCGTGCGTACATCGTCTGACGACTGCAGATCTCTCAGAGTCACACGGCCCAGCTCATCACCTGAGAACACACACATCAGTCAGCCGCACGGCATCATGGGACAGCGCAGGGCATGCTGGGAAATGAAGCTTACCGTATGCGATTCTGCCGCTCTGATGCGGGTGCCAGGAGACGGCTGTGGGACTGCAGCTCGGAGACACCACATCTACAACACACACAGGAAGATGTGTGAGAGAGAGTGTGTGTGTGTTCAGGTGTGTGTGTGTGTGTGTGTTCAGATGTTTGTGTGTGTTAAGTGTATGTATGTGTGTGTGTGTGTGTGTGTGTGTGTGTGTGAGAGATTGTGTGTTCAGGTGTGTGTGAGTGCGTTCAGCTGTTTGTGTTTGTGTGTTCAAGTCTATGTATGTGTGTGTGAGAGAGATTGTGTGTTTTTAGGTGTGTGTGTGTGTGTGTGTGTGTGTGTGTGTGTGTGTGTGTGTGTGTGTGTGTGTTTACCCAGGCGAGAGGCGGGTTTGTCTTTCCGTCGGTCCCACAACAGCAGTCGTCCGTCCTGCAGGAGAGTGTGAGACAGTTACACACTCAGAGTGTGTGTGTGTGTGTGTGTGTGTGTGTGTGTGTGTGTGTATGTGGACACTGACCTGAGCACACGACAGGAAGAGAGACTCGTCCGTTGGAGAACACGACACACAGCTGACCGGCAGAGAGTGAGCTGACACACACACACACACACAGACACACACACACACACACACACACACACAGACTTTCACTTTCAGTAATAACTAAACATTTGTATATATAGTTTAAATAAATGACAAATAATCTTGTACATTTTTCATTAATACAATATATAAAAATACTTTTTTTTTCAAATATGAAAATTATTATACATTATTCAAATGTATGGGAACACTATGAATATACATATTTACATATACTTAATAAATAATATATATTCTAAATAAACCACATCTTGATCTATGAAACGTCAGACGTATGAAAATGATTCTTATGGACTTTAATAAACGGAAGTTTCT